>NC_059206.1:9643364-9670864 GCF_020615455.1 Coregonus clupeaformis
TGTTCTCACCCTCCTTTCTATAACATTAGACTACTGTTCTGACCCTCCCTTCTATAACATTAGACTACTGTTCTGACCCTCCCTTCTATAACATTAGACTACTGTTCTGACCCTCCCTTCTATAACATTAGACTACTGTTCTGGCCCTCCCTTCTATAACATTAGACTACTGTTCTGACCCTCCCTTCTATAACATTAGACTACTGTTCTGCCCCTCACTTCTATAACATTAGACTACTGTTCTGACCCTCCCTTCTATAACATTAGACTACTGTTCTAACCCTCCCTTCTATAACATTAGACTACTGTTCTGACCCTCCCTTCTATAACATTAGACTACTGTTCTGCCCCCCCCTTCTATAACATTAGACTACTGTTCTGACCCTCCCTTCTATAACATTAGACTACTGTTCTGACCCTCCTTTCTATAACATTAGACTACTGTTCTGACCCTCCCTTCTATAACATTAGACTACTGTTCTGACCCTCCCTTCTATAACATTAGACTACTGTTCTGACCCTCCCTTCTATAACATTAGACTACTGTTCTGGCCCTCCCTTCTATAACATTAGACTACTGTTCTGACCCTCCCTTCTATAACATTAGACTACTGTTCTGCCCCTCCCTTCTATAACATTAGACTACTGTTCTGACCCTCCCTTCTATAACATTAGACTACTGTTCTGACCCTCCCTTCTATAACATTAGACTACTGTTCTGACCCTCCCTTCTATAACATTAGACTACTGTTCTGGCCCCCCCTTCTATAACATTAGACTACTGTTCTGACCCTCCCTTCTATAACATTAGACTACTGTTCTCACCCTCCTTTCTATAACATTAGACTACTGTTCTGGCCCTCCCTTCTATAACATTAGACTACTGTTCTGACCCTCCCTTCTATAACATTAGACTACTGTTCTGGCCCTCCCTTCTATAACATTAGACTACTGTTCTGACCCTCCCTTCTATAACATTAGACTACTGTTCTGGCCCTCCCTTCTATAACATTAGACTACTGTTCTGACCCTCCCCTTCTATAACATTAGACTACTGTTCTGACCCTCCCTTCTATAACATTAGACTACTGTTCTGGCCCTCCCTTCTATAACATCAGACTACTGTTCTGGCCCTCCCTTCTATAACATTAGACTACTGTTCTGCCCCCCCCCCCTCCCTTCTATAACATTAGACTACTGTTCTGACCCTCCCTTCTATAACATTAGACTACTGTTCTGACCCTCCCTTCTATAACATTAGACTACTGTTCTGGCCCCCCCTTCTCGTTATTGTCAACTCCATTTATTTTCTCTTATTGAATTAAATTCCCAACGTTGTCCTTTTTGCCTCAGTGAATCAACGTTACCTTTTTTCAGCCCAAGTTCCCAAAAGCATTTGGTAATTGGTGTGTATTTGGCATGTGTACAGTTAAAGCTTATAAATTAAAATAATTGAATATTAAAAAACGTAATAATAAATCCACAATGAATAACGATAACTCAGCTATATACACAGGGTACCAGTAATGAGTCAATGTGCAGGGGTACGTGGTAATTGAGGTAGATATGTACAAATAACTAGGAATAAAATCAAATCAAATGTTATTGGTCACATACACATATTTAGCAGATGTTATTGCGGGTGTAGCGAAATGCTTGGGGCATAATAATCAGTAACAGTGACGAGTCAAAAAAGTTGCTGCAAAAAAGGGTCAATGCAGATAGTCCGGGTAGCTATTTAACGAACTATTTAGCAGTCTTATTCATGGCTTGGGGGGTAGAAGCTGTTCAGGGTTCTGTTGGTTCCAGACTTGGTGCATCAGTACCGCTTATCTTGCCGTAGCTGAGTGAACAGTCTATAGGTCCCGTACGCACTACCCTCTGTAGCGCCTTGCTGTCGGATGCCAAGCAGTTTCCATACCAAGCGGTGATGCAGCCAGTCAAGATCTCAGTGGTGCAGCTGATTTTAACATTTTGAGGATCTGAGGGCCCATGCCAAATCTTTTCAGCCTCCTGAGGGGGAAGAGGCGTTGTCGTGCCCTCTTCACGACTGTGTTGGTGTGTTTGGACCATGATAGATCCTTAGTGACGTGGACACCGAGGAACTTGAAGCTCTCCGTTTCCTGTAGTCCATGATCTGCTCCTTTGTCTTGCTGACGTTGATGGAGAGGTTGTTGTCTTGGCACCCGGTTGCAGAGGGATGTGTTCAGTTCCAGGGTCCTTAGCTTAGTGATGAGCTTGGAGGGCACTATGGTGTTGAACGCTGAGCTGTAGTCAATCAACAGCATTCTCAAAAGGTGGGAAAGGGCAGTGTGGAGTGCAATAGAGATTGCGTCATCTGTGGATCTGTTGGGGCAAATTTGGAGTGCGTACAGGGTCTCTGGGATGATGGTGTTGATGTGAGCCTTGACCAGCCTTTCAAAGCATTTCATGGCTTCAGATGCGAGTGCTACGGGGCGGTAGTCTTTTAGGCAGGTTACTTTGACGTTCTTGGGCACAGGAACTATGGTGGTCTGCTTGAAACATGTAGGTGTTAAAGACTGGGTCAGGGAGAGGTTGAACATGTCAGTGAAGACACTTGCCAGCTGGTCAGACCATGCTCTGGTACGCGTCCTGGTAAGCCATTTGGCCCAGCGGCCTTGTGAATGTTAGGGTTAAAGGTCTTACTCACATCAGCTACGGAGAGCGTGATCACGTCCGGAACAGCTGGTTCTTCATGCATAATTCAGTGTTAATACAAAAATAAAAACACTGAAATATCACATTTACATAAGTATTCAGACCCTTTACTCAGTACATTGTTGCAACACATTTGACAGCGATTACAGCCTCAAATCTTTTTGGGTATGACACTACAAGCTTGGCACACCTGTATTTGGGGAGTTTCTCCCATTCTTCTCTGCAGATCCTCTCAAGCTCTGTCAGGTTGGATGGGGAGCGTCGCTGCACAGCTATTTTCAGGTCTCTCAAGAGATGTTCGATCAGGTTCATGTCCGGGCTCTGGCTGGGCCACTCAAGGACATTCAGAGATTTGTCCCGAAGCCACTCCTGCGGTTTTTGGCTGTGTGCTTAGGGTTGTTGTCCTGAGCGCTCTGGAGCAGGTTTTCATCAAGGATCTCTCTGTACTTTGCTCCGTTCATCTTTCCCTCGATCCTGACTAGTCTCCCAGTCCCTGCCGCTGAAAAACATCCCCACACCATGATGCTGCCACCACCATGCCAAAGAGTTCAATCTTGGTTTCATCAGACCAGAGAATCTTGTTTCTCATGGTCTGAGAGTCTATAGGTGCCTTTTGGCAAACTCCAAGTGGGCCTTCATGTGCCTTTTTACTGAGGAGTGGCTTCCGTCTGGCCACTCTACTATAAAGGCCTGATTGGTGGAGTGCTGCAGAGATGGTTGTTCTTCTGTAAGGTTCTCCCATCTCCACAGAGGAACTCTGGAGCTCTGTCAGAGTGACCATCGGGTTCTTGGTCACCTCCCTGACCAAGGCCCTTCTCCCCCGATTGCTCAATTTGGCCGGGCGGCCAGCTTTAGGAAGAGTCTTGGTGGTTACAAACTTCTTCCATTTAATAATGATGGAGGCCACTGTGTTCTTGGGGACCTTAAATGCTGCAGAAATGTTTTGGTACCCTTCCCCAGATCTGTGCCTTGACACAATCCTGTCTCGGAGCTCTACAGACAATTCTTTCGACCTCATGGCTTGGTTTTTGCACTGGCGTGCACTGTCAACTGTGGGACCTTATATAGACAGGTGTGTGTGCCTTTCCAAATCATGTCCAATCATTTGAATTTACCACAAGTGAACTCTAATCAAGTTATAGAAACATCTCAAGGATGATCAATGGAAACAAGATGCACCTGATCTCAATTTCGAGTCTCATCGCAAAGGGTCTGAATACTTATGTAAATAAGGTCCCACAGTTTATTTTATTTTTAATACATTAGCAAACATTAATTTGTCATTATGGGGTATTGTGTGTAGATTGAGGATTTTCTATTTATTTAATCCATTTTAGAATAAAGCTGTAACATAACAAAATGTGGAAAAAGTCAAGGGGTCTGAATACTTTCCGAATGCACTTTATATACCCATGAGGACTGCAGGTCATAAGTCAACCTGTGCATCTTGCTGCACCTTGCTGCTTTGATATCTGTATATTTTATGCATAATCGCTCACTTCCACATAATCATGAATACTGTACAGATGTCGGATGTTAACTTGATCAGTCTTTTGTCGCGGAGGATTTTCCTGCTGCGTCAGGAAATTCAGATAAGCCTTTTGAATCCCTGAAAATGAGTAGTTCTCTTTCTCTCCATGCGGGGACAGTCGAGTCATTGGGATCAGGGCTTGCTATCAAAATAATGTTATCTCGCTCAAACGCCATATCTAGGTCCTATTACTGCAATATTCAAATATACAAATAGGTATCTGAAATGCAGCCATACGCATCAACAACCGTTGTTTTGTAGAGCTTAATTACACAAGATAAATATTGGTCTTCACTAGGCTACGACATACAAGTGCCAAGTGTATCCTAAGGTTACGAATGAACTGTCAAAATTGAGTTCAATTGTGGGTGATCTAGCTGTTGGTGCCGCTGCCTTCTACCGCTTCGGCGTGGGATCGTTTTTTCGGGCCACGCCCTCCTGGTCCCGATTTACTTGATGTAGTAATAATAATATGCCATTTAGCAGACGCTTTTATCCAAAGCGACTTACAGTCATGTGCGCATACATTTTTACGTATAGGTGGTCCCGGGGATCGAACCCACTACCCTGGCGTTACAAGCGCCATGCTCTACCAATTGAGCTACAGAGGACCACGGGTGATGTAGTTTCACATTTCAAATCTGGACAGTCCAGGGTTATATCCCCCCCGATCTTGATGATAAATGACCAGACACTTTTGGATAACATAAATAGGAAACTAATCAAATAACAGTCAGTAGGTTACACCAACATTTACTTTCCATTCATACAAAGTGTCAGGTAAATTTCCACAGTAGATTTGCCGTGGTAAACAAGGCAATACTTTTTTCTATTGTACCGAACGCTTGTCAATCGCCCGTAGTCTGTTCAAACGGGACTAAGTTGTTTCCGATGACAACACCAACCAGAGGGCGAACATACCTTGAGGACTTTGGTTGAAAGTGTAACACGCGGGATACTGTATGAACCCAGGTCTCCCACGGGAGCAACCAACGTCTTAGACAGTTTTTAGACTCTTGAGCCGAGGGCAGACACTGGTTTTGAAGTTCGCAGGCGGGTCTACCTCATCACCTGACCACGACCAACTCATGTCTGCTGGTTACACAAGCAGGACTAGTGCCGCGTTCATGACAACTGGAAACTCCAGATCGGAAAGTCTGAGCTCTAGAAAGATGCCCGAGTTTCCGACTTGGAATTCCGAGTTGGATGACCGTTCAAAGGTTCCCCCCCCCCAGTCAGAGTTCCCAGTTGTCTTGAACGCACTGAAGTCGGAGTCCGAGATTTCCGAGTTTCCTGTTGTTTTGAAAGCGGCATTAAGCCTTCCCCAAACCATAGCCCTCCCCTAACCTTAACCACGCAGAATGAATGCCTTAAGTGTTAATCTTTTAGTTGTTTCTGTTTTAACCCTGTAACCACGCGGAATTCATGTGCCAAAAAATAGACATTCATCCATGAGTCAAAGAGCAGTGGGCCGGATTCGAACCCCATGTCGATTCTGGAATAATATGTTAACCGCACAGGTAACCAATCATTTATTCTACCTATTTGCTTGCCTTCAACATATAATAAAACAATTTATATAAAATAAAATAAAATGATTTTCTCTAACAAAAAATTAATCTACCCCTTACAATGATGTCAATTTATTATAATCTACATAAGAATTCACAGGAGACAAGCTGTAGACTCCATGTTGCCTACATAAGGTACTATGTAGGTACAGAACTGCATTGTATACAAACACCGCTTCCAGCTGCCCCCCTGGCGGCCATTCTAAATATATTCTTCAGATATTAAAATCCTCCTGCTGCAGGGTTGATTATTTTCCTCCTGTGACGAAAGAGGTCAAATTCAGATCCGACATCTGTATACACATAAGCCTGTCAACCTACACAGCTTTTTACATACGGTAAACAGTAAGGAACTTCTTCCGTGCTACATTTATTATTCAGTCTGCTGATTTCCAGTCTATTAAACTTCTGATGGACCTTTTTTTATATTATTTTATATTCAGGCAATGATAAAGGTTAGTTGTGTTGCTGCAGACAGCAGAGGGCCTTCATTTAACTATCACTTCTGCCTTATTTTGTTTCCCAGACAGTGCCAAGTCAATTGACTGTAGTTCTCTTCTCTGAGCATCTACCTCAACATCTAGCTACCTCCATAGTAGACGACTAGCGACCTCCATCATGTCAGATGACAGACTGCTTTACAACCTGGTCTCCTCCATTACAGACATTACAGGGATCCGGTTCCATCCCATCTTTTTTTCTGTTACCGTGACAATCACATTAACTAGGACTTCCTGGAAACAGGGTCAGCGGGAAGGTCATTAGGTTGGTTGCCACTGTGCCTTTTCCTCTACTACAGTCAGGAACACAATTATAGCAGTGTAGATTGGTCAAATTTAAAGATCAAAGGGTGCTTCCCAAACGTCACCCTATTCCCTACGTAGTGCACTACTTTTGACAAGAGCCCAATGGGGAATGTGGTTCTTTCATAGGGAATCGGGTCCCATTTAGTTTTACTAGGGAAGGGTCAGTTAGTAGAGGACCATTAACCAACATGCATAACTATCGATATTCAGTCCTGTTAGATCTGTTAGGAAGGCAAACAAAACACTGATCCCAAGTTTTCAGACGTCTCTTATGTTGTTCATGGCACCAGCTTTCTGCCTCAACAATTTAACATCCTGTCTAGCGAGCTGGTTTGTATCCAGATGATTCAGTGCCTCGCTCTCCAGAGAACTGAGTTAGGGGATATTTTAGGATAGGGGATCAATGCATGTGCTGTGCCGTAGGTAACCCTGTTGCTAGTTGAGTAAACAGCCAGTTCTTCCAGCTTGGCATCCTCTTAATATCACAGTGATGTTTTATAGTGCTAAATGTTAACAGCGCCTCCCAGTGCTCCCATGGCATGAGATCCTGTCCCCTGCAAGGCCAGCTTACCCTTCTTTGCACAGAGCAGAAAATAATATTCTAGGGGTTTTAGATCCATGGTGCAACAAGGCTACAGTATGCTGCCCTGCTTTCATTCCCGCCCTTACCATCCTCAATACAACCCCTGTGTCATTAGGACTAGACCATTTACCTACACTTTGATATTGTCACACCGCACTAATGATGGTATTGGCATGGATATAGGACGGTATAGGTTGCTCATGTATGTATGTGTGTGTGTGTGTGTGTGTGTGTGTGTGTGTGTGTGTGTGTGTGTGTGTGTGTGTGTGTGTATGTATGTATGTATGTATGTTAGTTACATGGTACTCTGCTTTGCCAGAGACAGTGATGCCCTGCATAGATACGGCCCTGAACACAGAGATATACAGAGGTAATGCTAGTGTTCACATTCTACAACACTATTTTCATGTTCTAACGTTCTAATGTTCTGTGTTCCAGCTACTCATCTGTCCCCCGGTGACACGGTTCTTTTACGGCCGTCGGGAGCCCTTCCACAAGCTGCTGGTCCAGGGAGATTCGGCCGGACGCCTCTCCCTCTGGAGCATCCCCGACACCTCGCCCCTGCAGCCCCTCTCCACCGCAGCAGGTACCACTTAGTCCACTAGGTGGCGCAAGAGCCCCAAATCTGTAGGGATGCTGTGGGTGACAATTAGAAGGCTTTTATGCCATCAGCTGGCCCAAACCAGTCGAATCATCCCCCTCCCGGTGCAGGGACTGTGTAGTACATTCCTCATAACTCCTCTTCATGACTATGCAATGCCACTAAGCAAAGCCCCTTCTAACCAACCTGACTTAGACCAGAGATGTGTCTGTTTTGGCTCTGTATTTAGATAATACATTCTTCTCCTCTTCCTTTTTTTCCCTCCAGAACTCCAGGTCTCCTCCACCATCTCCCTCCAGGAGGCCTTTGACAAGCTGGCTCCCCTGTCGGCGGGCATCATAGACCAGCTGAGCGTGACGCCCGGGTCGGAGGAGCCCATCAAGGTGACGGCCAGCGTCTACATCCCCTCCCAGGGCAGACTGGTGTGTGGCAGAGAGGATGGAAGCATCATCCTGGTCCCCGCCACACAGACCGCCATTGTACAGCTGCTGCAGGGAGAACACATGCTGCGTAGAGGTGAGAGAGGGGTCAGGGGAGCGTGTGGGTGGGTGAGTCATGGAGGTTGGAGGTTGAGAAAAGGAGAAAGCAAAGGGGAGGATACATAGGGCTGTTGCGGTGACCGTATTACCGCCACACCCGACAGTCATGAGTTGTGACCGCAGTCAAATTCCACGTGACCGTTGAGTCATGGTAACTTCCTTTTTATGCACTCTGGACATGCGTTGGCAGTACCCAGCTTGCTAACAATCATCTGGTCCTGATGGCCTGGTACTCGGGGCTTATTTTCGAATGCAAATGAAATCGAAAAAAATCACATCAAACACTTATCATCAGAACAGTGAGTCCTCTCACTGTGATTGAAACTGAGTGTAAAACATGGTCTTCTGGTTGTTGTTTCAAAGCGTAACACAATGAAATGGACAGCGCTTTCTGAGGGGATGATTCATTCAGAACACCCATAAGCATAGGCCTATTAATGATCCCAAGCCCGAAAAAACCCCAACTCAATTCAAATAATGATTTTGCCATTATACAATACATAGCCTGCAGCTTATTACACATGGCAGAAAAGCATAGAAAATACTGATTTAAGATATCTTTGGCACATAATTGGTCTAGCCTAAATCAAACAAATTCAGATTTTATATTTTGATAGTTAATAGGCTGACACATTACCTTTTTAGCTACAGAATTACATTTACATTTTACATTTTAGTCATTTAGCAGACGCTCTTATCCAGAGCGACTTACAAATTGGTGCATTCACCCTATAGCCAGTGGGATAACCACTTTCCAAAATATTATTTTTTTTTTTTTTGGGGGGTAAAAGGATTACTTTATCCTATCCCAGGTATTCCTTAAAGAGGTGGGGTTTCAAATGTCTCCGGAAGGTGGTCAGTGACTCCGCTGTCCTGGCGTCGTGAGGGAGCTTGTTCCACCATTGGGGTGCCAGAGCAGCGAACAGTTTTGACTGGGCTGAGCGGGAACTATGCTTCCGCAGAGGAAGGGGAGCCAGCAGGCCAGAGGTGGATGAACGCAATGCCCTCGTTTGGGTGTAGGGACTGATCAGAGCCTGAAGGTACGGAGGTGCCGTTCCCCTCACAGCTCCGTAGGCAAGCACCATGGTCTTGTAACGGATGCGAGCTTCAACTGGAAGCCAGTGGAGTGTGCGGAGGAGGGGGGTGACGTGAGAGAACTTGGGAAGGTTGAACACCAGACGGGCTGCGGCATTCTGGATGAGTTGTAGGGGTTTAATGGCACAGGCAGGGAGCCCAGCCAACAGCGAGTTGCAGTAATCCAGACGGGGAGATGACAAGTGCCTGGATTAGGACCTGTGCCGCTTCCTGTGTAAGGCAGGGTCGTACTCTCCGAATGTTGTAGAGCATGAACCTGCAGGATCGGGTCACCGCCTTGATGTTAGCGGAGAACGACAGGGTGTTGTCCAGGGTCACGCCAAGGCTCTTCGCACTCTGGGAGGAGGACACAACGGAGTTGTCAACCGTGATGGCGAGATCATGGAACGGGCAGTCCTTCCCGGGAGGAAGAGCAGCTCCGTCTTGCCAGGGTTCAGCTTGAGGTGGTGATCCGTCATCCATACTGATATGTCTGCCAGACATGCAGAGATGCGATTCGCCACCTGGTTATCAGAAGGGGGAAAGGAGAAGATTAGTTGTGTATCGTCTGCGTAGCAATGATAGGAGAGACCATGTGAGGATATGACAGAGCCAAGTGACTTGGTGTATAGGGAGAAAAGGAGAGGGCCTAGAACTGAGCCCTGGGGGACACCAGTGGTGAGAGCACGTGGTGCGGAGACAGCTTCTCGCCACGCCACTTGGTAGGAGCGACCGTGCGTTTCCATCTCCTCCCTCATCTCCTCCTCTCTCTCCTTTATTCCTTTCTCCAGCGCACAGAGAGATGGGCTGTCAACAGTTTAATGAAATATGTTTTGTTGTGAAAACATGTTACACTATCAATGTTCCCAAACAGATTTCACTTGGTTTCCCCAAATTAACCACTGGGTAGCTGGAGGAACAGGGTTGGAGAGCCCATGGCACACAGAGTACTGGGTAGCTGCAGGAACAGGGTTGGAGAGCCCATGGCACACAGAGTACTGGGTAGCTGCAGGAACAGGGTTGGAGAGCCCATGGCACACAGAGTACTGGGTAGCTGGAGGAACAGGGTTGGAGAGCCCATGGCATACAGAGTACTGGGTAGCTGCAGGAACAGGGTTGGAGAGCCCATGGCACACAGAGTACTGGGTAGCTGGAGGAACAGGGTTGGAGAGCCCATGGCACACAGAGTACTGGGTAGCTGCAGGAACAGGGTTGGAGAGCCCATGGCACACAGAGTACTGGGTAGCTGGAGGAACAGGGTTGGAGAGCCCATGGCACACAGAGTACTGGGTAGCTGCAGGAACAGGGTTGGAGAGCCCATGGCACACAGAGTACTGGGTAGCTGCAGGAACAGGGTTGGAGAGCCCATGGCACACAGAGTACTGGGTAGCTGCAGGAACAGGGTTGGGGAGCCCATGGCACACAGAGTACTGGGTAGCTGCAGGAACAGGGTTGGAGAGCCCATGGCACACAGAGTACTGGGTAGCTGCAGGAACAGGGTTGGAGAGCCCATGGCACACAGAGTTTGGGCAGAATATCACTTGTTGCGCAGCAGAATTACCAGAGCAGCCAACCAAACATGAGTGGAAAACGAACCGGCGGGAAAGTGGCCTCCATTCACTATTCCAGTGCATACAGAATCTCTTTCCTGTCTTTCCCCTTTTCTTGCCCATGTGATAATGGGCCATTCTAAATCGAAACTAATGTTACATATTAGTAAAGACGAGATGAAATTGAGAATAGTCTAATGGGTGAAAATATGATCACTTGAGAGAACAGCAATAGCTTTATAGTTGCATCCTGCAGCCCATAATATCTTCTGATTTCTAAGGCTTGTATCATCGTTGGAGGTGATCGTTTTACCAATGCACTGATTGTATCTCTGAATAAGAGCGTATACTAAATGATTAAAATGTCTTCTCTCATTCCCAGGTTGGCCCCCTCACCGTACCCTGCGGGGTAAGGGTTTAGTGACTGTGTTTACTGACTGTCTCCTCTGTCTCCAGGCTGGCCCCCTCACCGTACCCTGCGGGGTCACCGTAACAAGGTGACGTGCCTGCTGTACCCCCACCAGGTGTCCCCCCGCTACGACCAGCGCTCCCTGGTGTCTGGCGGCGTTGACTTCAGCGTCATCGTCTGGGACATCTTCACTGGAGAGATGAAACACATCTTCTGTGTCCACGGAGGAGAGATCACACAGCTACTGGTCCCCCCTGAGAACTGCAGCGTGAGTAGATCTTAGACTTATAGAATGAGTGCACCTTAGACGTATAGAAGTCCAGTGAATCCTTTTGAATTCCCTCCCCAGCCCTCTCTCTTTCATCAGTGCCATTTTTGTGGGTGGGACTGTAATGAGAAATCTGCTAATGAAAATATGAATGGTTTTCAATTAAAAATAGCCCTTTTAAAAGGACTGTAGTGGATTTTCCAGCGTAGAGACGCGAGGCCTCGAGAGTGATCATTGATTCTAGTCCTGCCCTCTGATCTCTCTCAATGCTGCCTCCTGCTTCATCTTCACACACACACAACATCCCTCCCTCCCTCCCTCCCTCCCTCCTCCCTCCTCTCCCTCCCTCCCTCCCTACACCCTCAGCAGCCATGCCTTATCTCCTCTCATGGTGTGTGTCTGTGTGTGTGATTGACGGGTACCATACTGGTATCCATTACATGTAAGTGGTCCACACTGTAAGTAAGGGTGTCTGTTCTGAGAGAGAATTTCCTCCAGCGGTCCTAATGACCTGTTTAGTTATGCGGCTGCTTTATAGCACGTTGATACTTAAGGAGCGGGACGTTTAATTGATACGTGAGAGAGAGAGGCTGGCGGGATGGAGGGATCCATAATTCCTGTTGTGGAGTTACTTGTGCCTGTCTGGACTCCTCCTCCTCCTCCTCCTCCTCCTCTTCTTCCTCCTTAGCACATCCAAGCTGATTGGCTCATAAAGATGACCCTGAGCAGCGGTCTTCTACAGAGCTTTCAGTATTGACACTGATAGCGTTGTTAAATGCTCTCTGTATTTCACCCATACACTTCCCACTGTCTGTCTAGACCTGGTCTTGGCCCTGGATACAGACTCTAGGCCTCGTACAGTACAATAGCCTTGGTGTGTGTTAGCTGGATACAGTAGAACTCCAGAAAGCTGAAAGCTGATCTACCCCCTAAAAAAAAAACAGCAAATATAACACACCAGATTTCGCCGGCTTCACTAAAGGGCTGTAACGTTAATGTTACCACAGAGTTGAACGTTCTTAGCACGGAACGTTTTACATTTGATCATAGCATCAACTGTTTGTCCCAACACCCAACACCCTACCATGACACTTCACCCAACACCCAACACCCTACCATGACACGCTTCACCCAACACCCAACACCCTACCATGACACTTCACCTAACACCCAACACCCTACCATGACACTTCACCCAACACCCTACCATGACACGTCACCTAACACCCAACACCCTACCATGACACTTCACCCAACACCCAACACCCTACCATGACACTTCACCCAACACCCAACACCCTACCATGACACGTCACCTAACACCCAACACCCTACCATGACACGTCACCCAACACCCAACACCCTACCATGACACGTCACCTAACACCCAACACCCTACCATGACACGTCACCAACACCCAACACCCTACCATGACACGTCACCTAACACCCAACACCCAACACCCTACCATGACACGTCACCCAACACCCAACACCCTACCATGACACGTCACCTAACACCCAACACCCAACACCCTACCATGACACGTCACCCAACACCCAACACCCTACCATGACACTTCACCTAACACCCAACACCCTACCATGACACTTCACCCAACACCCAACACCCTACCATGACACGTCACCTAACACCCAACACCCTACCATGACACGTCACCCAACACCCAACACCCTACCATGACACGTCACCCAACACCCAACACCCTACCATGACACTTCACCTAACACCCAACACCCTACCATGACACGTCACCTAACACCCAACACCCTACCATGACACGTCACCCAACACCCTACCATGACACGTCACCCAACACCCTACCATGACACGTCACCCAACACCCAACACCCTACCATGACACTTCACCTAACACCCAACACCCAACACCCCTACCATGACACGTCACCCAACACCCTACCATGACACTTCACCCAACACCCTACCATGACACGTCACCCAACACCCAACACCCTACCATGACACTTCACCCAACACCCAACACCCTACCATGACACGTCACCCAACACCCAACACCCTACCATGACACTTCACCCAACACCCAACACCCTACCATGACACGTCACCAACACCCAACACCCTACCATGACACGTCACCCAACACCCAACACCCTACCATGACACTTCACCCAACACCCAACACCCTACCATGACACGTCACCCAACACCCTACCATGACACGTCACCCAACACCCAACACCCTACCATGACACTTCACCCAACACCCAACACCCTACCATGACACTTCACCCAACACCCAACACCCTACCATGACACTTCACCCAACACCCAACACCCTACCATGACACTTCACCCAACACCCTACCATGACACTTCACCCAACACCCAACACCCTACCATGACACGTCACCCAACACCCAACACCCTACCATGACACGTCACCCAACACCCAACACCCTACCATGACACGTCACCCAACACCCAACACCCTACCATGACACGTCACCCAACACCCTACCATGACACGTCACCCAACACCCAACACCCTACCATGACACGTCACCCAACACCCAACACCCTACCATGACACTTCACCCAACACCCAACACCCTACCATGACACTTCACCCAACACCCAACACCCTACCATGACACGTCACCTAACACCCAACACCCTACCATGACACGTCACCCAACACCCAACACCCTACCATGACACTTCACCCAACACCCAACACCCTACCATGACACTTCACCCAACACCCAACACCCTACCATGACACGTCACCCAACACCCAACACCCTACCATGACACGTCACCCAACACCCAACACCCTACCATGACACGTCACCCAACACCCAACACCCTACCATGACACTTCACCCAACACCCAACACCCTACCATGACCACGTCACCCAACACCCAACACCCTACCATGACACGTCACCCAACACCCAACACCCTACCATGACACGTCACCCAACACCCAACACCCTACCATGACACGTCACCCAACACCCAACACCCTACCATGACACGTCACCCAACACCCAACACCCTACCATGACACGTCACCCAACACCCTACCATGACACGTCACCCAACACCCAACACCCTACCATGACACGTCACCCAACACCCAACACCCTACCATGACACGTCACCCAACACCCAAAAACACCCTACCATGACACGTCACCCAACACCCAACACCCTACCATGACACTCACTAACCACCCAACACCCAACACCCTACCATGACACGTCACCCAACACCCTACCATGACACGTCACCCAACACCCAACACCCTACCATGACACTTCACCCAACACCCTCAACACCCAACACCCTACCATGACACTTCACCCAACACCCAACACCCTAACACCAACCATGACACGTCACCCAACACCCTACCATGACACGTCACCCAACACCCTACCATGACACGTCACCCAACACCCAACACCCTACCATGACACTTCACCCAACACCCTACCATGACACGTCACCCAACACCCAACACCCTACCATGACACGTCACCCAACACCCAACACCCAACACCCTACCATGACACGTCACCCAACACCCTACCATGACACGTCACCCAACACCCAACACCCTACCATGACACGTCACCCAACACCCAACACCCTACCATGACACTTCACCCAACACCCAACACCCAACACCCTACCATGACACGTCACCCAACACCCTACCATGACACTTCACCCAACACCCAACACCCTACCATGACACGTCACCCAACACCCAACACCCAACACCCTACCATGACACGTCACCCAACACCCAACACCCAACACCCTACCATGACACTTCACCTAACACCCAACACCCTACCATGACACGTCACCCAACACCCAACACCCTACCATGACACGTCACCCAACACCCAACACCCTACCATGACACGTCACCTAACACCCAACACCCTACCATGACACGTCACCCAACACCCAACACCCTACCATGACACGTCACCCAACACCCTACCATGACACGTCACCCAACACCCAACACCCTACCATGACACGTCACCTAACACCCAACACCCTACCATGACACGTCACCCAACACCCAACACCCTACCATGACACGTCACCCAACACCCAACACCCTACCATGACACTTCACCAACACCCAACACCCAACACCCTACCATGACACGATCACCCAACACCCAACACCACACCCTACCATGACACGTCACCCAACACCCAACACCCTACCATGACAGTCACCAACACCCAACACCCAACACCCTACCATGACACGTCACCCAACACCCAACACCCCTACCATGACACTTCACCTAACACCCAACACCCTACCATGACACTTCACCCAACACCCAACACCCTACCATGACACGTCACCCAACACCCAACACCCTACCATGACACGTCACCCAACACCCAACACCCTACCATGACACGTCACCCAACACCCAACACCCTACCATGACACGTCACCCAACACCCAACACCCAACACCCTACCATGACACATCACCCAACACCCAACACCCTACCATGACACTTCACCCAACACCCAACACCCTACCATGACACGTCACCCAACACCCAACACCAACACCCCTACCATGACACGTCACCCAACACCCAACACCCTACCATGACACGTCACCCAACACCCAACACCCTACCATGACACGTCACCTAACACCCAACACCCTACCATGACACTTCACCCAACACCCAACACCCTACCATGACACTTCACCCAACACCCAACACCCAACACCCTACCATGACACATCACCTAACACCCAACACCCTACCATGACACGTCACCCAACACCCAACACCCTACCATGACACGTCACCTAACACCCAACACCCTACCATGACACATCACCTAACACCCAACACCCTACCATGACACGTCACCCAACACCCAACACCCTACCATGACACGTCACCCAACACCAACACCCCTACCATGACACGTCACCCAACACCCAACACCCTACCATGACACGTCACCCAACACCCTACCATGACACGTCACCCAACACCCAACACCCTACCATGACACGTCACCCAACACCCAACACCCTACCATGACACGTCACCTAACACCCAACACCCTACCATGACACGTCACCCAACACCCAACACCCTACCATGACACGTCACCCAACACCCAACACCCTACCATGACACTTCACCCAACACCCAACACCCAACACCCTACCATGACACGTCACCCAACACCCAACACCCAACACCCTACCATGACACGTCACCCAACACCCAACACCCTACCATGACACTTCACCCAACACCCAACACCCAACACCCTACCATGACACGTCACCCAACACCCAACACCCTACCATGACACTTCACCTAACACCCAACACCCTACCATGACACTTCACCCAACACCCAACACCCTACCATGACACGTCACCCAACACCCAACACCCTACCATGACACGTCACCCAACACCCAACACCCTACCATGACACGTCACCCAACACCCAACACCCTACCATGACACGTCACCCAACACCCAACACCAACACCCTACCATGACACGTCACCCAACACCCAACACCCTACCATGACACTTCACCCAACACCCAACACCCCTACCATGACACGTCACCCAACACCCAACACCCTAACACCCTACCATGACACGTCACCCAACACCCAACACCCTACCATGACACTTCACCCAACACCCAACACCCTACCATGACACGTCCACCTAACACCCAACACCCTACCATGACACTTCACCCAACACCCAACACCCTACCATGACACTTCACCCAACACCCAACACCCTACCATGACACGTCACCTAACACCCAACACCCTACCATGACACGTCACCTAACACCCAACACCCTACCATGACACTTCACCCAACACCCAACACCCTACCATGACACGTCACCTAACACCCAACACCCTACCATGACACGTCACCTAACACCCAACACCCTACCATGACACGTCACCTAACACCCCTACCATGACACGTCACCCAACACCTAACACCCAACACCCTACCATGACACTTCACCTAACACCCAACACCCTACCATGACACGTCACCCAACACCCAACACCCTACCATGACACTTCACCCAACACCCAACACCCTACCATGACACGTCACCCAACACCCAACACCCTACCATGACACGTCACCTAACACCCAACACCCTACCATGACACTTCACCCAACACCCAACACCCCTACCATGACACGTCACCTAACACCCAACACCCTACCATGACACTTCACCCAACACCCAACACCCTACCATGACACTTCACCCAACACCCAACACCCTACCATGACACTTCACCCAACACCCAACACCCTACCATGACACTTCACCCAACACCCAACACCCTACCATGACACGTCACCTAACACCCAACACCCTACCATGACACGTCACCCAACACCCTACCATGACACGTCACCCAACACCCAACACCCTACCATGACACGTCACCCAACACCCAACACCCTACCATGACACGTCACCTAACACCCAACACCCTACCATGACACTTCACCCAACACCCAACACCCTACCATGACACGTCACCCAACACCCAACACCCTACCATGACACGTCACCCAACACCCAACACCCTACCATGACACTTCACCCAACACCCAACACCCTACCATGACACTTCACCCAACACCCAACACCCTACCATGACACGTCACCTAACACCCAACACCCTACCATGACACTTCACCTAACACCCAACACCCAACACCCTACCATGACACTTCACCCAACACCCAACACCCTACCATGACACTTCACCCAACACCCAACACCCTACCATGACACGTCACCTAACACCCAACACCCTACCATGACACGTCACCCAACACCCAACACCCAACACCCTACCATGACACGTCACCCAACACCCAACACCCTACCATGACACGTCACCTAACACCCAACACCCAACACCCTACCATGACACTTCACCCAACACCCAACACCCTACCATGACACGTCACCCAACACCCAACACCCTACCATGACACGTCACCTAACACCCAACACCCTACCATGACACTTCACCTAACACCCAACACCCAACACCCTACCATGACACGTCACCCAACACCCAACACCCTACCATGACACTTCACCTAACACCCAACACCCAACACCCTACCATGACACTTCACCTAACACCCAACACCCTACCATGACACGTCACCCAACACCCTACCATGACACGTCACCCAACACCCTACCATGACACGTCACCCAACACCCAACACCCTACCATGACACTTCACCCAACACCCAACACCCTACCATGACACGTCACCCAACACCCAACACCCTACCATGACACGTCACCCAACACCCAACACCCTACCATGACACTTCACCCAACACCCTACCATGACACGTCACCCAACACCCTACCATGACACGTCACCCAACACCCAACACCCTACCATGACACTTTACCCAACACCCAACACCCTACCATGACACGTCACCTAACACCCAACACCCTACCATGACACTTCACCCAACACCCAACACCCAACACCCTACCATGACACTTCACCTAACACCCAACACCCAACACCCTACCATGACACGTCACCTAACACCCAACACCCAACACCCTACCATGACACGTCACCCAACACCCAACACCCTACCATGACACGTCACCTAACACCCAACACCCAACACCCTACCATGACACGTCACCCAACACCCAACACCCTACCATGACACGTCACCTAACACCCAACACCCAACACCCTACCATGACACTTCACCCAACACCCAACACCCAACACCCTACCATGACACGTCACCTAACACCCAACACCCAACACCCTACCATGACACGTCACCAACACCCAACACCCTACCATGACACGTCACCCAACACCCAACACCCTACCATGACACGTCACCCAACACCCAACACCCAACACCCTACCATGACACTTCACCCAACACCCAACACCCCTACCATGACACGTCACCCAACACCCAACACCCTACCATGACACGTCACCCAACACCCAACACCCTACCATGACACGTCACCCAACACCCTACACCCTACCATGACACGTCACCCAACACCCAACACCCAACACCCTACCATGACACTTCACCCAACACCCTACCATGACACGTCACCCAACACCCAACACCCTACCATGACACGTCACCCAACACCCTACCATGACACGTCACCCAACACCCAACACCCTACCATGACACGTCACCTAACACCCAACACCCTACCATGACACGTCACCCAACACCCAACACCCTACCATGACACGTCACCCAACACCCAACACCCTACCATGACACTTCACCCAACACCCTACCATGACACGTCACCCAACACCCAACACCCTACCATGACACTTCACCCAACACCCTACCATGACACTTCACCCAACACCCAACACCCTACCATGACACTTCACCTAACACCCAACACCCTACCATGACACTTCACCCAACACCCAACACCCTACCATGACACGTCACCTAACACCCAACACCCAACACCCTACCATGACACGTCACCCAACACCCAACACCCTACCATGACACGTCACCTAACACCCAACACCCAACACCCTACCATGACACGTCACCTAACACCCAACACCAACACCCTACCATGACACGTCACCTAACACCCAACACCCTACCATGACACGTCACCCAACACCCAACACCCTACCATGACACTTCACCCAACACCCTACCATGACACGTCACCAACACCCAACACCCCTACCATGACACGTCACCCAACACCCAACACCCTACCATGACACGTACACAACACCCAACACCCTACCATGACACGTCACCCAACACCCAACACCCTACCATGACACGTCACCCAACACCCAACACCCAACACCCTACCATGACACGTCACCCAACACCCAACACCCTACCATGACACTTCACCTAACACCCAACACCCTACCATGACACTTCACCCAACACCCAACACCCTACCATGACACGTCACCCAACACCCAACACCCAACACCCAACCATGACACTTCACCCAACACCCAACACCCAACACCCTACCATGACACGTCACCCAACACCCAACACCCTACCATGACACGTCACCCAACACCCAACACCCTACCATGACACTTCACCCAACACCCAACACCCTACCATGACACGTCACCTAACACCCAACACCCTACCATGACACTTCACCCAACACCCAACACCCTACCATGACACGTCACCCAACACCCAACACCCTACCATGACACGTCACCCAACACCCAACACCCTACCATGACACTTCACCCAACACCCAACACCCTACCATGACACGTCACCTAACACCCAACACCCAACACCCTACCATGACACGTCACCCAACACCCAACACCCTACCATGACACGTCACCCAACACCCAACACCCAACACCCTACCATGACACTTCACCCAACACCCAACACCCTACCATGACACTTCACCCAACACCCAACACCCAACACCCTACCATGACACGTCACCCAACACCCAACACCCTACCATGACACGTCACCTAACACCCAACACCCTACCATGACACGTCACCTAACACCCAACACCCTACCATGACACGTCACCCAACACCCAACACCCAACACCCAACCATGACACTTCACCCAACACCCAACACCCTACCATGACACTTCACCCAACACCCAACACCCAACACCCAACCATGACACTTCACCCAACACCCAACACCCTACCATGACACGTCACCCAACACCCAACACCCTACCATGACACTTCACCTAACACCCAACACCCTACCATGACACGTCACCCAACACCCAACACCCAACACCCTACCATGACACGTCACCTAACTGGATGTGGGCACTTTATTGAGCTTCTATCAGCACTCACCGTAGAAGCAGTAACAGTTAGTTCACAACAGCTCATTCTCCTCTCAGACTGCTATAGATGCCTTGGCTGATAGTGTCCAGTCTTGCTGTATCATGCCAAGGCAAGATGGGCTTATAGCAATGCAAAGAGTGCCCTCTTGAGGACAAATAATGAAATGCAAAAGTAAAATTCTATGAAGAACAGCTTTTTTCCTGAAGCGTTTTCTCTGCATCTTATATCTGTATTTTTTCGGTGGATTAAACGCTGATACAAATACATCGGTAAAAGGCTAATATCGGCTGATGGTATCGGTCAGGCTCTGGTCCGGTGTGTCTGTGGTGTGGAGTGGATCATTAATTACCCTGCAGCAGCTGGCGGTGGCAGGAGGGGTGACCGTGATGAAGAGTGATGTGTCCTTGTAGCCCTGACATCCTCCTCCCCTCCTCTCTCCTCTCTCCTCCCCTCCTCTCCTCTTCCCTCCTCACCTCCCCCTCCCCTCCTCTCCTCTTCCCTCCTCTCCTCTCCGTACCTCCCCTCCCCTCCCCTCCCCTCTCCTCCTGTCCTCTCCTCTCTCTCATGGTCAAGGTTTCCTGTACCACTACATCAACACTCAGAACATTGCCTGTCAGGGCTCATCACCATTTAGTCTGCTTTCTGTTCCTCCACTCATCCTCCTGTACAACCTCCCTCCTTCTCTCCCAACCTCCTTCCTTCTCTCCCAACCTCCCTCCATCTCTCTCTACCTCCCTCCATCTCTCCCAACCTCCTTCCTTCTCTCCCAACCTCCCTCCATCTCTCTCTACCTCCCTCCATCTCTCCCAACCTCCCTCCTTCTCTCTACCTCCCTCCATCTCTCTCTACCTCTCTCCATCTCTATATACAGGAAGTAGAAAATATCATGGCTATATACAGGAAGTAGAAAATATCATGACTATATACAGGGAGTAGAAAATAACATGGCTATATACAGGAAGTAGAAAATAACATGGCTATATACAGGAAGTAGAAAATAACATGGCTATATATAGGGAGTAGAAAATAACATGGCTATATACAGGGAGGAGAAAATAACATGGCTATATACAGGAAGTAGAAAATAACATGGCTATATACAGGGAGTAGAAAATAACATGGCTATATACAGGGAGTAGAAAATAACATGGCTATATACAGGAAGTAGAAAATAACATGGCTATATACAGGGAGTAGAAAATAACATGGCTATATACAGGAAGTAACTGTACCGAGTCGATGTGCAGGAGTTGAAGGTAATTGAGGTAGATATGTACTTATAGGTAGGGGTAAAGTGACTAGACAACAGGATAGATAATAGACAGTAGCAGCAGTATACTGTAGGTAGGGGTAAAGTGACTAGACAACAGGATAGATAATAGACAGTAGCAGCAGTATACTGTAGGTAGGGGTAAAGTGACTAGACAACAGGATAGATAATAGACAGTAGCAGCAGTATACTGTAGGTAGGGGGTAAAGTGACTAGACAACAGGATAGATAATAGACAGTAGCAGCAGTATACTGTAGATAGGGGGTAAAGTGACTAGACAACAGGATAGATAATAGACAGTAGCAGCAGTATACTGTAGGTAGGGGGTAAAGTGACTAGGCAACAGGATAGATAATAGACAGTAGCAGCAGTATACTGTAGGTAGGGGTAAAGTGACTAGACAACAGGATAGATAATAGACAGTAGCAGCAGTATACTGTAGGTAGGGGTAAAGTGACTAGACAACAGGATAGATAATAGACAGTAGCAGCAGTATACTGTAGGTAGGGGGTAAAGTGACTAGGCAACAGGATAGATAATAGACAGTAGCAGCAGTATACTGTAGGTAGGGGTAAAGTGACTAGACAACAGGATAGATAATAGACAGTAGCAGCAGTATACTGTAGGTAGGGGTAAAGTGACTAGACAACAGGATAGATAATAGACAGTAGCAGCAGTATACTGTAGGTAGGGGTAAAGTGACTAGGCAACAGGATAGATAATAGACAGTAGCAGCAGTATACTGTAGGTAGGGGGTAAAGTGACTAGGCAACAGGATAGATAATAGACAGTAGCAGCAGTATACTGTAGGTAGGGGTAAAGTGACTAGGCAACAGGATAGATAATAGACAGTAGCAGCAGTATACTGTAGGTAGGGGTAAAGTGACTAGACAACAGGATAGATAATAGACAGTAGCAGCAGTATACTGTAGGTAGGGGTAAAGTGACTAGACAACAGGATAGATAATAGACAGTAGCAGCAGTATACTGTAGGTAGGGGTAAAGTGACTAGGCAACAGGATAGATAATAGACAGTAGCAGCAGTATACTGTAGGTAGGGGTAAAGTGACTAGACAACAGGATAGATAATAGACAGTAGCAGCAGTATACTGTAGGTAGGGGTAAAGTGACTAGACAACAGGATAGATAATAGACAGTAGCAGCAGTATACTGTAGGTAGGGGTTGTGTGAGTGTGTGGGTAGAGGCCAGTGTGTGGGTAGAGGCCAGTGTGTGGGTAGAGGCCAGTGTGTGGGTAGAGGCCAGTGTGTGGGTAGAGGCCAGTGTGTGGGTAGAGGCCAGTGTGTGGGTAGAGGCCAGTGTGTGGGTAGAGGCCAGTGTGTGGGTAGAGGCCAGTGTGTGGGTAGAGTCCAGTGTGTGGGTAGAGGCCAGTGTGTGTGCATAGAGTCAGTGCAAGAGAGTTATTGCAAAAAATGATAATTGCTGGTAGTCTGGGTAGCCATTTGATTAGCTGATTAGCAGTTCTTGTTTAGAAGTCTTATGGCTTGGGGTAGAAGCTGTTCAGGGTCCGGTTGGTTCCAAACATGGTACATTGGTACCTCTCCCTCCATCCCTCTCTCCTTCCCTCCCTCTCGCCCTCCCTCTCTCTCTCTCCCTCCCTCTCGCCCTCCCTCTCTCTCTCTCCCTCCCTCCCCCTCTCCTTCCCTCCCTCCCCCTCTCCTTCACTCCCTCTCTCCCTCCCTCCCTCCCCCTCTCCTTCCATCCCTCCCTCCCTCCCTTCCTTCCTCTCCCCTGCTGTCGACCTGATCAATTATTTTCTTTAGGGAATATTTACTGTCCTTGTACCAGAGTATGTGTGTGTCCCTGTGTTTGTCCCTGTGTTTGTCCCTGTGTGTGTGTGTCCCTGTGTGTGTGTGTCCCTGTGTGTGTGTGTCCCTGTGTGTGTGTGTCCCGTGTGTGTGTGTGTCCCTGTGTGTGTGTGTCCTGTGTGTGTGTGTCCCTGTGTGTGTGTGTCCTGTGTGTGTGTGTCCTGTGTGTGTGTGTCCTGTGTGTGTGTGTCCCTGTGTGTGTGTGTGTCCTGTGTGTGTGTGTCCTGTGTGTGTGTGTCCCTGTGTGTGTGTGTCCTGTGTGTGTGTGTCCCCTGTGTGTGTGTCCCTGTGTGTGTGTGTCCTGTGTGTGTGTCCCTGTGTGTGTGTGTCCCTGTGTGTGTGTCCCTGTGTGTGTGTGTCCCTGTGTGTGTGTGTCCCTGTGTGTGTGTCTCTGTGTGTGTGTCCTTGTGTGTGTGTGTCCCTGTGTGTGTGTGTCCTTGTGTGTGTGTGTCCTTGTGTGTGTGTGTCCCTGTGTGTGTGTGTCCCTGTGTGTGTGTCCCTGTGTGTGTGTCCGTGTGTGTGTGTGTCCCTGTGTGTGTGTGTCCTGTGTGTGTGTGTCCCTGTGTGTGTGTGTCCTTGTGTGTGTGTGTCCCTGTGTGTGTGTGTCCCTGTGTGTGTCCTTGTGTGTGTGTGTCCTTGTGTGTGTGTGTCCCTGTGTGTGTGTGTCCCTGTGTGTGTGTGTGTCTGTGTGTGTGTCCCTGTGTGTGTGTGTGTCCCTGTGTGTGTGTGTCTCTGTGTGTGTGTGTCCCTGTGTGTGTGTGTCTCTGTGTGTGTGTGTCTCTGTGTGTGTGTGTCTGTGTGTGTGTGTGTGTGTCCCTGTGTGTGTGTCCCTGTGTGTGTCCCTGTGTGTGTGTCCCTGTGTGTGTGTGTCTCTGTGTGTGTGTGTCCCTGTGTGTGTGTGCCCTGTGTGTGTGTCCCTGTGTGTGTGTGTCCCTGTGTGTGTGTGTCCCTGTGTGTGTGTCCCTGTGTGTGTGTGTCCCTGTGTGTGTGTCCCTGTGTGTGTGTGTGTCCCTGTGTGTGTGTGTCCCTGTGTGTGTGTGTCCCTGTGTGTGTGTGTCCCTGTGTGTGTGTCCCTGTGTGTGTGTCTCTGTGTGTGTGTGTCCCTGTGTGTGTGTCCCTGTGTGTGTGTGTCCTGTGTGTGTGTCCGTGTGTGTCCCTGTGTGTGTGTCCCTGTGTGTGTGTGTCCCTGTGTGTGTGTGTCTCTGTGTGTGTGTGTCCCTGTGTGTGTGTCCCTGTGTGTGTGTGTCCCTGTGTGTGTGTGTCCCTGTGTGTGTGTGTCCCTGTGTGTGTGTGTCCCTGTGTGTGTGTCTGTGTGTGTGTGTCCCTGTGTGTGTGTCCCTGTGTGTGTCCCTGTGTGTGTGTCCCTGTGTGTGTGTGTCCCTGTGTGTGTGTGTCCCTGTGTGTGTGTGTCCCTGTGTGTGTGTGTCCCTGTGTGTGTGTGTCCCTGTGTGTGTGTGTCCCTGTGTGTGTGTGTGTCTCTGTGTGTGTGTGTCTCTGTGTGTGTGTGTCCTGTGTGTGTGTCCCTGTGTGTGTGTCCTGTGTGTGTGTGTCCTGTGTGTGTGTCCCTGTGTGTGTGTCCCTGTGTGTGTCCCTGTGTGTGTGTCCCTGTGTGTGTGTCCCTGTGTGTGTGTGTCCCTGTGTGTGTCCCTGTGTGTGTCCCTGTGTGTGTCCCTGTGTGTGTGTCCCTGTGTGTGTGTCCCTGTGTGTGTGTCCCTGTGTGTGTCCCTGTGTGTGTGTGTCCCTGTGTGTGTGTGTCTGTGTGTGTGTGTCCCTGTGTGTGTCCCTGTGTGTGTTAGTGCCAGTGTTTTTCACTGTGTGAGGCAGTATTTCATGCTGTGCTGTGGGGCGGTCTGTCTCTGTCTGTCTGTCTGTCTGTTCTGTCTGTCTGTCTGTCTGTCTGTCTGTCTGTCTGTCTGTCTCTGTCTGTCTGTCTCTGTCTGTCTGTCGCTCCTAATACGGGCAGCAGCTCCATCTTTCTTCCTGACTGAGCCGTGTGTGTGACGGCAGCGGTGGCTGGTGATTTACTCTCAGGAGGCCCTGGGCAGCCTTCTTCTCATCAGTTAACTATTGCCGGATGACATTAAAAAATAAAAACATTGTCAAGTTTTTCTCCCTGGCAACAACCCAACTACCCAGAAATGTCAGTCATTAAAGGTTCTCCTGTCCAGTTTAAATGGGGAGAAAATAGGCCTTGCACTTAGATCATTGGTTAGTGACATTACTAATCAAAATGGTGCAGGACATTTCATTGTTGTGACCCTGGAGATGGGGTTTGTGTCCCATTCTATTGTCATTGACACCATTGAAGGGTCAGACAGTACTGTTTCACCTATTCATTCATTCAGCCTTGCTAAATGTCATGACGTATGCTGTTTCTGCAACAATACCTTTTTTATGTTGAGTATTTTGATGCTTAATTATGTTAGTGTTTATCTGTCTCTTGCTTCCACATAGAAACAACAGATAATATGATACATTATACAAATGTTTTATTCCCTTGATACCACAACCTCTCTTCTAGAACTCTCTGCTTACCTCTGACTCTCTGGTCTAGGCCAGGTTACTGAAACACCTCTCTGGTCTAGGCCAGGTTACTGAAACACCTCTCTGGTCTAGGCCAGGTTACTGAAACACCTCTCTGGTCTAGGCCAGGTTACTGAAACACCTCTCTGGTCTAGGCCAGGTTACTGAAACACCTCTCTGACTCTCTGGTCTAGGCCAGGTTACTGTATCACCTCTCTGGTCTAGGCCAGGTTACTGAAACACCTCTCTGACTCTCTGGTCTAGGCCAGGTTACTGAAACACCTCTC
>NC_059206.1:9675864-9688364 GCF_020615455.1 Coregonus clupeaformis
GGGGGGGTAGAATGATTACTTTATCCTATCCCAGGTACCGAGTCAATGTGCGGGGGCACCGGTTAGTCGAGGTAATTGGGGTAATATGTACATGTAGGTAGAGTTATTAAAGTTACTATGCTTAGATAATAAACAGAGAGTAGCAGCAGCGTAAAAGAGGGGTGGGGGGTGGAGGTGGGGGGCAGTGCAAATAGTCTGGGTAGCCATTTTGATTAGATGTTCAGGAGTCTTATGGCTTGGGGGTAGAAGCTGTATAGAAGCCTCTTGGCCTAGACTTGGCGCTCTGGTACCTCTTGCCGTGCGGTAGCAGAGAGAACAGTCTATGACTAGGGTGGCTGGAGTCTTTGACAATTTTTAGGGCCTTCCTCTGACACCGCCTGGTATAGAGGTCCTGGATGGCAGGAAGCTTGGCCCCAGTGTTGTACTGGGCCGTACGCACTACCCTCTGTAGTGCCTTGCGGTCGGAGGCCGAGCAGTTGCCATACCAGGCAGTGATGCAACCAGCCAGGATGCTTTCGATGGTGCAGCTGTAGAATCTTTTGAGGATCTGAGGACCCATGCCAAATCTTTTCAGTCTCCTTAGGGGGAATAGGTTTTGTCGTGCCCTCTTCGCGACTGTCTTGGTGTGCTTGGACCATGTTAGTTTGTTGGTGATGTGGACACCAAGGAACTTGAAGCTCTCAACCTGTTCCACTACAGCCCCGTCGATGAGAATGGGGGCGTGCTCGGTCCTCTTCTTTTTCCTGTAGTTCACAATCATCTCCTTTGTCTTGAGCACGTTGAGGGAGAGGTTGTTGTCCTGGCACCACACGGCCAGGTCTCTGACCTCCTCCCTATAGGCTGTCTCGTCGTTGTCTGTGATCAGGCCTACCACTGTTGTGTCATCGGCAAACTTAATGATGGTGTTGGAGTCGTGCCTGGCCATGCAGTCATGAGCGAACAGGGAGTACAGGAGGGGACTGAGCACGCACCCCTGAGGGGCCCCCATCAGCGTGGCGGATGTGTTGTTACCTACCCTTACCACCTGGTGGCGGCCCGTCAGGAAGTCCAGGATCCAGTTGCAGAGGGAGATGTTTAGTCCCAGGGTCCTTAGCTTAGTGATGAGCTTTGAGGGCACTATGGTGTTGAACCCTGATCCCACACAAACACAGTTAACTTTCATACTTTGCTCCTTGTATAATTCCTTCTCGCATCTACACACTCTCCTCCTCTCACCTTTTCCCTTCGCTTGTGGACTTCAGTGCACAACACATCAGCTGTCTGTGACCAGGCGAAAAACCTTTCCAAGCCGAACCTTCATATCATAACCGCTAACCAACTGCACACGGCCTACATCGTTGTCAACGAATTAGCTAACTTCAACATAGATAATAGAACTAATACGTTAGTAAACCCGCTACAATCATTCAGTACAGTGTATATACATTCGCTAGCTAAGTAAGTGAAAGTGAACAAAATACAAGGAAATATAGCTAGCACTCTCTTGCCCCCCCGTAATAGGGTCAGAGGTCAGAGAATCCCAGTGGAGAAAGGGGAGCCGGCCAGGCAGAGACAGCCAGGGTGGTTTGTCACTCCAGTCCCTTGCTGTCCACCTTCGCACCCCTGGGCCAGACTACACTCAATCTTAGGACCTACTGAAGTGATGAATCTTCTGTAAAGACTTTAAATGTTGAGACCGAGTCTGATTCTCTCACATGGATAGGCAGATAGCCATGCCTCCAGCTGTTTGCTTAGAAATTCTAGGAACAATAACGAGGCCTGCGTCTTGTGACTGTAGCGTACGTGTAGGTATGTACGGCAGGACCAAATCGGAGAGATGGGTAGGAGCAAGTCCGTATAATGCTTTGTAGGTTAGCAGTAAACCCTTGAAATAAGCCATACCCTTAACAGGAAGGCAGTGCTAGCGCTGGAGTAATACAATATATATTTTTGGTTCTAGTCAAGATTCTAGCAGACATTTTTACCACTAACTGAAGTTTATTTAGTGCTTAATCATGGTAGCCTGAGAGTAGAACATTGCAGTAGTCTAATCTTAAAGTGACAAAAGCATGGACTAGTTTTTCTGCATAATTTTTTGACAAAAGTTTCAGATTTTTGATGTTAAAAAGCTGCTCTTAAAATATTTTTTATGTTAGTCAAAAGCGAGATCAGGATCCAGAGGAACGCCAAGGTCCTTCAGTTTTATTTGAAATGACTGTACAACCATCAAGATTAATTGTCAGATCAAACAGCAGATCTCTGTTTCTTGGGACCTAGAACTAGCATCTCTGTTTTGTCCAAGTTTAAAAGTAAAACAATTGCTGCCATCCACTTCCTTATGTCTGAAACACAGGCTTCCAGGATAGGTAATTATGGGGCTTCACCATGTTTCATCGAAATGTCCAGCTGTGTGTCGTCTGAATAGCAGTGAAGGTTGACATTGTGTTTCCGAATGACATCACCAAGAGGTAGAATATATAGTGAAAACAATAGTGGTCCTAAAACGGAACCTTGAGGATGACAGAAACTTAACATTGATTTGTCAGAGGACAAACCATCCACAGAGACGAACTGATATCTTTCCAACAGATAAGATCTCAACCAGGCAAGAACTTGTCCGCGTAGTTGTTTTAATAACCAAAGTCCATTGAGGTGTAGTAGGCTACTATGTGATAGAAAGGCTGATACATTGTCTTGGTGGATGTATTAGATAAGACAGCACTCATGGGCAGATTGGTTTAATACAGTTTTCCTGTTTTCTCACTGGATGAGTCCCAAATGACACCCTATTCCCTATATAGTGAACTACTTTTAACCAGTGCCAATAGGGAAGTACATAGGGAATAGGGTGCCATTTGGGATGCACACACTGTGTGGTGATTACTAGAAACTAGTAGGGTCCAGATTTTCATACCGCGGTCTACGGTATTACCAGAAGTGCACCAAAAAAAAAAAAAAACGTATTGGTGACGCACAAAACAATTTCAGCAACATGGATCATGATCCAGGAGGGGATTGATTGTCTCTGCTGTAACCAAAGACGCTTGTTCTTTCCAACTTGCCATCTAGCAAACCAAATGCATAGCTGGAGCCCTGAGCTGGATATCATTTATTTGGCACGTTTTAGATAGTTAACTAATCAGTGGTGTAGCATGCACCCCTGTGTGACTGTGAGAGGAAGCAGTTTGTCAGCCATTAGACATTGAGTCTCTTCGGTCCCTCCTCCCGACGACGACCGGCTAAAAACTGCCAAGGTAGCGCCAACCTCGTGTTCTTCCCCTCGCTTAACGATGTTCTTGCTCAGCGAGGATCTCACCCTGCCCAGGATGAATAATAGATTGTCTGATGCATTCGTTTCCCCGTCCGTATATGATGCCGCATGTTTAGCAGTGTAAAGCAACGCAGCACTCTTAAAAAAAAAAAAACATTAGACAGATTTTAAACACCCTCTCACAGCAGTGGAAGTAAAGATGATGGCTGAGGAAGTGGGGGGAGGGAGGAGAGTAGGAGGGAAGTGGGGGAGGAGAGGAGAGGAGAGCACTTACAAAACATCTCCCTAATATGTGGAGTCTCTCTCTGACTGTTACTGCATTAGCTAGGCACATTAGTGTGTTTGTGTCTGCTCTTTAAAGCTGGTTATGGCTCGTTGTGCTGACTAGGATGGTGGAACGCATGGCCTGCTCTATTCACTATTCTGGGGAGGGGATGGGGCGTGGCTGTAAGGTGTGTGTGTGTGTGTGTGTGTGTGTGTGTGGTGGATAGATAGACGTGCGGGGGTAGCCTAAGTAATGATCCCTGAGGTTTGTCTGGAACCACTTCAGAGGAGGGGAAACAGTCTGAACTGCTCTCCATTTATAGACTCGTTATATTACAGATAGATTTCCTCTCTCCTCTCCTCTGCTCAGTGCTTTTCCCATAAAGAGATAAATCATTTATTTTCTACGTCCCCCGACATCAGCTGTAATAGAATAATATAATGATAATAATGATAGAGTAGAAATCACTTTCTTAAAGGGACATTTCACCATTATTCAACTTCATATTCATCATCTCCAGCACCACCCCAACATCAACATACGTAACAATGGTGCGTTTCTATGTTTTGTAGTTATGGAGTGTTTCCAATGATATCATTGGTGTGCATAAAATTATTATTTTTACCAATTATGAGTAGACATTGCCGACTAATTGGTTGATGATGTCATTGCAAACACTCATCTTCCTCTATCTTTTTTTTGCTACATACAACACATAGAAACGCAACGTTTTCACATGTTGACGTTAAGGTGGTGCTGGAGATGATGAATATGAAGTATGAATTATTTGGGGGAATTTCCCTTTTAAGGAGAAGATGAAGCATCATCAAATCCACTTACAATGGCTACAACATTTATATAAAACATCTCTGGGATCATTATCACAACAGATACAATCATGCTTGTTTCAGATGCAGAATGCTAGAGACGAGTAGGGACCAGTAGGGCTGGGAACTGCCAGGGACTTTACGATACAATATTACATTGTATGTAAACAACTAGCCAGCCAGCTCTGTCCGTCACTGATTGGTGAAGTCATTTTAATGAGCTAAATGTAAACTGTGGATTTCACGGGTTAAAAAAAGGAACAGAAAGGAATGATATAAACGGTTACTTTTTTTTTGTTGGTTCGAACCGGTTCAGAACTTTTATTTTGCTGGTTGGAACAGTGGAACGAAAAAAATAAAAAATAAATTCTGCTTCTGTTCAGAACGAATACGATTGAAAAAAATAATTTTAGTTCCAACCCCTCATTGCGATTCGACGTTCCAAATATGTTGCTCGCCTTGTCTGCTGCAGAGTGATGAGAGAGCATGATAAAACAATTTTGATCAGTTATGGAAATAAAAGTGCTGAAAACAGTTGACTCACTATTTAAAAAGAAGATGGAGATGCAGTGCTTTTCCCATAAAGAGAGAAATCATTTATTTTCTACGGTTTGTCCCCCGACATCAGCTGTAATAGAATAATATAATAATATATAGAAGATGGAGAACAAGCTAGCGCCAACTTTTCCCCACCCATCACTAGAGATGAGTAAAGACCAGTAGAGTCCAGTAGGGGGCTCCAGTGTTCCCCTGTGGAGATGGGAGAACTTCCAGAAGGACAACCATCTCTGCAGCACTCCACCAATCAGGACTTTATGGTAGAGTGGCCAGACTGAGTTTGCCAAAAGGCTCCTAAAGACTCTCCAATCATGAGAAACAAGATTCTCTGGTCTGATGAAACCAAGATTGAGCTCTTTGGCCTGAATGCCAAGTGTCACTTCTGGAGGAAACCTGGCACCAATCCTACGGTGAAGCATGGTGGTGGCAGCATCATGCTGTGGGGATGTTTTTCAGCGGAAGGGACTGGGAGACTAGTCAAGATCGAGGGTAAGATGAACGGAGCAAAGTACAGAGACAGCCTTGATGAAAACCTGCTCCAGAGTGCTCAGGACCTCAGACTGAGGCGAATGTTCACCTTCCAACAGGACAACGACCATAAGCACACAGCCAAGACAATGCAGGAGTGGCTTCGGGGCAAGTCTCTGTATGTCTTTGAGCGGCCCAGCCAGAGCCCGGACATGAACCCGATCCGAACATCTCTGGAGAGACCTGAAAAGAATGGGAGAAACTTCCCAAATACAGGTGTGCCAAGCTTGTACCCAAGAAGACTCGAGGCTGTAATCGCTGCCAAAGGTGCTTCAACAAAGTACTGAGTAAAGGATCTGAATACTTATGTAAATGTGATATTTCTGTTTTTAAATTTTAATTAATTTTAATAAATTGTTTTATGTTTTAGTATGGAAAATGTCTGTGAGGATTTTTCTACAATATTCACAATATATTGTCACAATTACAATGGTTATAGAATAAAAATCTAATTTCATCAATTACATGTGGAAAAACGTATTTGAGTGAACATTATCAAGCCAGCAGCAGATGAAACAGAAAGTGAATTATCTCCTCCCTTTCTCCCCGGTTTTAGCTTGCGGTTATCACTGTCTAGCTGGCTAGTTTTAGGATATTTACTGGCCCATACCAGTGACAAACTTGGCTATGTTATTGACATATGTGACTCATTTCAGGAAACTAGGCATATGTCGCGCGTCACTATGTCACAGGAGAGCCATTTGAACGTAAACTTTAAAAAATATATATATATATATCTTTTCGGGCAGAAATGCCTTCTGGAAAATGTGAACTTTCATGTGCCTTAATAACAAATGTGTATGCCATCTGTAAATACGAATACAATTGTTAAATTACAAGCCTAGTTGGTTTAGCCACAGAAAAAGACAGGAACCTTCCCGCTAGCCATGATTGGCTGAGATAATGGGTGGGCTGGACATGCTGAGAGATGAGTTCGGATTGGTCTGCCATGCAGCTCGCTTCTATCTATAACATGAGCTGGTCAGTATGTAGAAAGGTAAACCTTTCTAATGTGGCTTTTTTGAAAGAGATCACGTAGTAGAACTGCAAAGGTGTTGCGCTCCACTTTATGGAGGACCGAGTTTTGAAATCAGTGGAATGCACGGTAGATAGAGTATGATATAGATTTGAGAAAATTCTGCTGTTTGATTGCAAATATGCAGATGGAGTCGAAACGAGAACAAACACACAGAAGGCTGTTGTAATCCGGAGACAGGTGTTTTATACATCTTCAAACTAAGGCCACCATGGCATCCGTGATAAGAGGGAGAAGCGTTCATCCATGTATACGGGTAAGAGAGTCTAGCTAGCTACATCTTCAGATATTACATGTTTCAAATTTGGTCAGAAAGTCGTTTTTCATTTAAAGCATACTGTTAGCTAGCTAACTAACTTTAGCTGGTTGGCTTGCTAGCTAACGTTACGTGTGTGATCTGTGTAGGAATATTATTCGTATCGCAGCCATTTGCATTGCTAGTTATAGCCTAATGTTAACCAGCTACCTAACGTTGAACCTGGTTGGTTAGCGACCTGCAGGTTCATGCAGGGTAGTAACGTTATGAGTTGGGATTATGGTTCATTGTTTAGCTAGCTAGCTAGCTACATGTCAAAACAAAAGACTCCACTATGCAAGTAACCATTTCAATAGAATGTTCATGATGTCACTGCGACAACTGTCGATAGACGTAGCTGGTAAATTCGCTCTGGCTATCTACTCCGATTTCAGAGCACTCGTCTGAGTGTGCCAGAGCTCAGAATAACTGATGAATTTACAAACGCTCAACGCCTGTTGAATATGGCCGGTGTCAGTAAACGTTGGCATAAAATAGTAATTAAATTGTTGCCAGCAGCACAGTTGCAGTCACCAAAAAAACATCCTAACCAGCTCTGCTAGGGTGAGTAAAATGGTCAGAGTGAGCTGTTCCCTCATTTGTGTCTGGAAGTAGCTAGCCAACGTTAGCCAGTTAGCTTGGGTGCTTGACTGCTGTTGTTAGGTCAGAATGCTCGGATCAACCCTACTCCTCAGCCAGAGCGTCCAGTGTGCGCTCTGAATGCTCAGAGCGTGTAATGCTCTGAATTGACTAATGGACAATCTGACAACGCTCTGAGTTTACGAACGCCCAGAGTGCACTCTGGCACTCCAGATTGAATTTACGAACACACCGTAGTATAAACCAGCCTTTAGTCTTGAAATCTTTGGTTGTTTAGTACATGGCCTCACATGTAAATCCTTAAAAGAGATGGGTGGGGCTAAGGCTTAAGGGTGTGAACGATGCTGAATGGGTGTAGACAAAGAAGAGCTCTGTACCAAAACATTCAAGATTCCGTCTCTCACAGTTGAAGTGTACCTATGATAAAAATTACAGACCTCTACATGCTTTGTAAGTAGGAAAACCTGCAAAATTGGCAGTGTATCAAATACTTGTTCTCCCCACTGTATATGTACATGAAGGCAGGGTAAAGTGACTAGGCATCAGGATAGATAATAATAATAAGGTATTTGAGGTAGATATGTACATGAAGGCAGGGTAAAGTGACTAGGCATCAGGATAGATAATAATAATAATAAGACTAAAATAAAGAACAGAGTTGTAGCAGCAAATGGTGTGTGTGTGTGTGTGTGATGTGTTTGTGTTGTCAGTGTGTGTGTGCATATGTAGTATATGTGAATGTGTGTGGGATTGTCAATGTAGTGTGTGTGTGTGTGTGTATTATATATATATATATATATATAGTCTAGTGAGTGTTTGTAGGGTCAGTGCAAGATGGAGTCAGTGCAGATAGTTCAGGTACCATTAATTGACTATTTAGCAGTCTGGCTATTTAGCAGTCTGGCTATTAAGCGGTCTTATGGCTTGGGGGTAGAAGCTGTCTCGGAGCCTGTTGGTCTGAGAGCCGATGTTCCGGTACAGTTTGCCGGACAGTAGCAGAGTGAACAGTCTATGGCTTGGGCGGCTGGGGTCTTTGGCAATTTTTCGGGCCTTTCTCTGACACCACCTTATATACACTGAGTGTACCAATCATTAAAAACACCTTCCTAATATTGAGTTGCACCCTCCCCTTTTCCCCTCAGAACAGCCTCAATTCATTGGGGCATGGACTCTACAAGTTGTCGAAAGTGTTCCACAGGGATGCTGGCCCATGTTGACGCCAATGCTTTCCACAGTTGTGTCAAGTGGATTTAACAAGGGACATCAATAAGAGATGATAGCTTTCACCTTGTCAGTCTATGTCATGGAAAGAGCAGGTGAGACCCGTTACGAACAGACCCGAGGACAGCTAGACCCGTTGCGTATAGACCTGGTCGGATCCAGACCCGGTCCGATCCGAGTGAGGGAAGCAACAGAAAAGTCATTTTTTTTTTTTGCCAACGTATTAACCGGAGCTGATAAAGCGTGAGAGGAGGGAGAGAGATGTGCCACTCAAACCAGGCGGGGAGGAGCTCTACTTTGAGAAAGTGACACGGGGAGGAGGGAGCAAGAGACGGCAACAAAAAAACGAAGCTGACTCACGCTATAGTAGACTAATAGCTGCCATAGCTAGGTTATTTATCATCCAATGTGATTACGTAGTACCTGTCTTTAACTGCATCAAACCTGGAGAAGCTAGTTAAGCTAGCTAACGTTAGCTAGCTAGGTTAACTGAGGCTGCAGTGCATGCGCTTTCTCATCCTACAGTTACAAACAACAACAACTCCATTGCGAATATTAAGTAGCAGCCTACCTGTTGGCTCTTGCTCGTTGTAGCCTGTCCTTGTCCTTTTAACTTTTAATTCCGTTATTTTAATTCCATCTTCCATTGATTAGATATCTCCTGACTTTTGCCACACGGAGCGAGGCTCCTATGACTGTATCCTATTGCTGCTTTGATGACTCATGATTGGCCAAAAACAAGCTACACGCGCCACGCTCCGCTCTGGTGAAAAGTAAGAGCAGCATCATAAATGATACCATTTCTCTCTCTACTGCAGCAGTCACGTTCAGATGAGTAAATATTACACATACCCGTGACAATCATATCGGATCCGACCCGGACACGTGACATTATTTAGAGTTCTGGATCCGTTTCGGGTATTCGGGGACAGGTGGATCCGTGAAAACCTCTACAGTGAAGACTCTTGCCCAGCTAGTCTACCGGATGCTTTGAGAACGCGCCCGTTCCGTGTTCCGTCTGGTCCGGCCGGCCTTGTGATTGTTAACCTGTTTTAAACGTTTTGCTCGCATCGGCCACGGAGAGCGAGATCACAAGTCATCCGGAACAACATGGGCTTTCACGCAAGGCACAGTGTTATATTCCTCGAAGCGAGCATGAAAGGTATTTAGCTCGTTTGGGAGTTCTGCATTGCTGGGAAACTCATGGCTGGGTTTCCCTTTGTAATCCGTTATCATCTGCAAGCCCTGCCTCATACGACGAGCGTAAGAGACCATGTAATAGGATTCCACCTTCCTCCTATATTGTCCCTTTGCATGTTTGATATTTCGTTAGAGGTCGTAGCGGGCTTTCTTGTATGTGTCCATGTCCCACTCCTTGTAAACGGTAGCTCTAGCCTTTAGCCCAGCACGGATATTGCCTGTAATTCCATTTTTGATTTGGATACGTTCTTATAGTCACTGTACATGCTATCGGATGAATCCTGGAACATATCCCAGTCTGTACTAGCAAAACAGTCTTGACGCCTCGTGTCTGCTTCATCCGACCTCTTCTGTATTGAGCACATCACTGGTACTTCCTGTTTGAGCTTTTGTTTGTAAAAAGGAAGCAGGAGAATGGAGTCATGGTCAGATTTTTTGCCAAAGGGAGGGCCTTGTATGCATTTCTGTGGGTAGAATAAAAGTGGTGTAGAGTTTTAGCGCCCCTAGTGGTGCAGGAGACGTGTTGGTAGAAGTGAGGTAGGATGGTTTTAAGGCTCCCCGCATTAAAGTTTCTTGTTTGTAAACTCAGCAAAAAAAGAAACGTCCTCTCACTGTCAACTGCGTTTATTTTCAGCAAACTTAACATGTGTAAATATTTGTATGAACATAACAAGATTCAAGAACTGAGACATAAACTGAACAAGTTCCACAGACATGTGACTAACAGAAATTGAATAATGTGTCCCTGAACAAAGGGGGGGTCAAAATCAAAAGTAACAGTCAGTATCTGGTGTGGCCACCAGCTGCATTAAGTACTGCAGTGCATCTCCTCCTCATGGACTGCACCAGATTTGCCAGTTGTTGCTGTGAGATGTTACCCCACTCTTCCACCAAGAAACCTGCAAGTTCCCTGACATTTCTGGGGGGAATGGCCCTAGCCCTCACCCTCCGATCCAACAGGTCCTAGACGTGTTCAATGGGATTGAGATCCGGGGTCTTCACTGGCCATGGCAGAACACTGACATTCCTGTCTTGCAGGAAATTACGCACAGAACGAGCAGTATGGCTGGTGGCATTGTCATGCTGCAGGGTCATGTCAGGATGAGCCTGCAGGAAGGGTACCACATGAGGGAGGAGGATGTCTTCCCTGTAACGCACAGCGTTGAGATTCCCTGCAATGACAACAAGCTCAGTCCGATGATGCTGTGACACACCGCCCCAGACCATGACGGACCCTCCACCTCCAAATCGATCCCGCTCCAGAGTACAGGCCTCGGTGTAATGCTCATTCGTTTGACGATAAACGCAAATCTGACCCTGGTGAGACAAAACCGCGACTCGCCAGTGAAGAGCACTTTTTGCCAGTCCTGTCTGGTCCAGCGACGGTGAGTTTGTGCCCATAGGCGACGTTGTTGCCGGTGATGTCTGGTGAGGTCCTGCCTTACAACAGGCCTACAAGCCCTCAGTCCAGCCTCTCTCAGCCTATTGTGGACAGTCTGAGCACTGATGGAGGGATTGTGCGTTCCTGGTGTAACTCAGGCAGTTGTTGTTGCCATCCTGTACCTGTCCCTCAGGTGTGATGTTCGGATGTACCGATCCTGTGCAGGTGTTGTTACACGTGTTCTGCCACTGCGAGGACAATCAGCTGTCCGTCCTGTCTCCCTGTAGCGCTGTCTTAGGCGTCTCACAGTACGGACATTGCAATTTATTGCCCTGGCCAAATCTGCAGTCCTCATGCCTCCTTGCAGCATGCCTAAGGCACATTCACGCAGATGAGCAGGGACCCTGGGCATCTTTCTTTTGGTGTTTTTCAGAGTCAGTAGAAAGGCCTATTTAGTGTCCTACGTTTTCATAACTGTGACCTTAATTGCCTACCGTCTGTAAGCTGTTAGTGTCTTAACGACCGTTCCACAGGAGCATGTTCATTAATTGTTTATGGTTCATTGAACAAGCATGGGAACACTGTTTTAAACCCTTTACAATGAAGATCTGTGAAGTTATTTGGATTTTTACCAATTATCTTTGAAACACAGGGTCCTGAAAAAGGGACGTTTCTTTTTTTTGCCGAGTTTATATAAACATACGTACACATACAGTACCAGTCAAAAGTTTGGACACACCTACTCATTCAAGGGTTTTTCTTCATATATACTATTTTATATTTTTACGGGAAACAGAGCCCCACAAAGTTTGTTGAGTGACAAAGTGGTGTTGGCCTGTGGAGGGATGTAGACTGCCGTGATAATTAGCCAATTAGCGTACTGACGTCTGAGAACTCTCTTGGTAGATAAAAGGGTCTGCAGCTTACCATGAGGTATTCTATATCAGGTGTGCAAAGCTCGAGATTTCCTTCACGCTTGAAGCAGCACACCAGTTGTTATTTATATGTGATAATGGTATGAACTTTCTGGACAAAAAAAGTCAAGATAAACACGATACAAGTCACCTATATAGTAACGTTTTGTTGGTTCTCGTGAGATGTCGCCCTTTTCCGCCGGCACCATCTTCACTGTTCCTACATACCAACATTGACATGTTCAAGCTATCCTATCCACTGCCACAAAAAAAAAAAAAAGTCAAGCGCTGAAGCAAGTCACACAATTTTTCTTGATGGAAAATGACCATCTAGTTTCCCATAGGTCTGTGCTATCTATAGTATGGCAGCACCAGCAGTTAGCGACCAACAGCTAACAGACATGTTCATTTTGTTTTACTTTAGC